>NW_027103776.1:85010-90243 GCF_902728285.1 Clytia hemisphaerica
CTCGAAAATGTCAATATGAAAATTGCGTAATCAGAGAACGTATGTCTCGCTCATTATAAAAAGGCAGAGACAAACTTTCAATAATTGGATTGTAACATCGAGTTAAGTACCTTTTGTTAAGTCACCAGGGGGTAAATAAAACAGACCTTGATACATTTATCGTTCGTTTCAACTTGACGATTCGTTTATAAAAACTCAGCCTCTTAAATATTTGGGGTAGGTAAAATATGTACAAAGAAATTTATACGTTTCCAACCCGGCAAATCTTTAAAAAAGAAGCAAACAATAAAATATAATTACCCTTTCCAAATAAACCTCTTCGGTGGCGAGCGTAGTCTACTCTGACGTAATAGTAAAATTTATGTGATGGGAGTTTGACATAGTAATGTAATGTTGTTTGGGGAATTATGAAGTTCTCTGGAATTTCGATTGCATTTATTCAGGTTGATTTTTTATGACTTCTAATGGTACTTTTTCTAACGAGTTTGATTACTGTTCTCACACTTACCTACCTTGAGTTACCTTGAGCTTGTTTCGTAATATCTTTACGCATCCATCCTGTGAGGACCGATGTAAATTTTCATATTGATGATGCTGTTTGTTTCAGCTCGTCTCATCATAGTGTAGCCAGTCACGAGTGGCTCGTCGGGAACTGTAAAAAGATATTTATCCAGCTCAGTTTTGATTTCAATTTCTTGCACCCAGTGAGATCCCTTAGATGTTTTGGCAGCGAGTTGAAAAGCCTTGGTCCTTGGACTTTAAAACTTGAGTATATGACTTTTTGCCAGGGCCCCCTTTTCACTAGTGGTATGTGACATTTTCTTCCTTGTCTGGGATTGGCATAGAACGTGATTGTCCCAGGATTTGGGACAAGGCTTCTCAATAATACACCAAGTGTATATGATAATATATCTTTCACGCCTTCTCTGCAGTGAAAACAGTTTTAATGTTTGTAGTCTTTCCCAATAGTTTTGGTTGTGTAGGTTTTTAATCCTCCTTGTGAATGATTTTTGGAGATCTTCGATCTGCTGGATCAGATTAACTTCATTGGGTGACCATAGTTGAGAACAGTTGTCGATGTGTGGTATGACTAAAGACTTCCAAAGAGTATTCACCAGATCTGCCAGGTCCTGCTGCAGAACCTCAAGAGCCATCAGCATCTGTTGCAAAAACACCAGAATCGAGAAATTCAAATTTGGAGACTTAGGGCCACCGTTTTCAACTGGTTACCACTCATTACCTCGTTACCACCTTGTTACCACCTCGCATACCATTCGTCACCACATCGTTACCACTCGTTACCTCTTTTAGTAACAACGCAACTTTGCACTGTCACATGTGTCAGCTCTGTTCCTTTCCTATCTTGAAAACTTCGGAACCTTGGGAACCTGCCATTTATCTCTATCTGTGTATGATATTTGTGTTCTATGTATCTGGGAACTTTTGGAACCTTGGGAACCTGCTATTTATCTCTATCTGTGTATGATATTTGTGTTCTATGTATCTGGGAACCTTCGGAACCTTGGGTACCTGCCATCTCTGTATATCAAGTACATTTCATGGGTCAAAATTCGATTGCTTGTTTTAGGAGTTTCCACTGACTCATGAACCAATTAGAAGCCTCTCAGTACTCACCACCACTGGATGAAGGGTACCATTTATAAAAGTAGAAATATGACGTAATTTTAAGCCGTGTGAACCAATCAAATAGCTTCATGGAAGGGGTTTCCACTGTCGGAACGGCATTCGTAATAACCAATCAGAATCGTCTCAGAAACAAGAACAGGTCTACTGCCTTTTCCGTGATTACTTTTATTTATATTTTTAAAGACAGGTAAGAAGGCATATTGTTGTAACTGCCAGACAAAATAAACAACTGACGAGCTGAGCTTTATTTTCCATTTTTCATCCAGAACCAGACAGGACAGCACAGGGCTAAGGTGTGGGTGCATGTCACTAGTCCAACACTTTCTAGTCCGACAGTAAAATAGTCCGAACCTATAAAATAAATCCACAATTTTTAAGTTTTTTTTTCCGACGTCACTTTTGAGTTTTGTCCGAAAACGAAATGAAAGATCTTAGAAAGAGAGGGTGGAATGGGCTATTCCAAAAAATAATTGTACAGGGGTATTGAAGAACTTTCTTAACTAACCCCCCTGGAAATTTTGGATACAGTAACAAACTATCCCCTGGAAATTAGGGGTTGACACCCCTGGAATTTTCACTGAGATAATAGATTAATAAGAGTTCATTTTGGCAGCATTTTGGCATAATTCGAAATAAAGGACCAATCAAATTTGCGTAAAGATGATTTATATTTCCAGATGGTGTCAATCGAACAACTTCGAACAAAAATCGAACATAATCGAACCAATCGAACGTAATCAAACGAGATCGAATAATTGCGATTTGATTGTCGAACGTAATCGAATCTCAATCGAACGGCCGATTCCTGGGTAATATTCGATTGTGTTCGATTGCGTTCGAGTAACGTTAGATTGGTTCGATTAATAGTTGACTATTTTCCATTGGTTCAATTAGGATTATGTTCGATGAGTTTGATTGCGATTAAATTAAATTGGATCACTCTGTTATAGCTTTTTAGCGCGGGTGGCCGGGTAGCGCTTATTAAGTATCGTACGAAAGCGAATAAAATCTAAATCAATCGAACGTACTCGAACATAATCGAATACAATCAAACGTAATCGATGCAATCGAACGGCAAATCCTGGGTAATATTCGATTGCGTTCGACAATGGAATTGCAATTATTCGATTGTGTTCAATTGCATTCAATTGCATTCAATTGATTCAGCATTCGATTGCCACCGTCTGGATATTTGAACAAAATCTGAGGATGTCACTTCCCAAATTTTCAGAAACTGCCTGATTTTTACAGACAATGGCTCTTAAGAAGTTGATTGACAGATTAAATTTTTCACCCGCGCGGGAGCTCAGACCGTGTTAAAAATAGTAGATTCAGTTGTGACAGATAATTTCGATAGAAGTTGTTGGAATGTTTACAAGACTCTTGACAGAAAATCCTTTGTTTTATTGTCAATGATGACAGTGCCCTTATTTTGTTAGATTTGACATATTGATGTTTGTAAGTGCATTTTATAGTTTTGATTTTCATCAAAGAATCATTTTCTGGTTTTCATGTTATTAGATGCTGTTTTAGAGCTTTAGAGCTAGCCTGTCCTAAATCCGACAGCCCTGCCTAATTCCGACAGCCCTGCCTAATTCCGACACCCCAAATAACTGTTATGAAAAAAATTCTATGTTCACAAACATTCCTTCTCCAAGTTGAACGATAAACTATTACAAGGACTCTCAAAACAAAACATCTAACATAATGGCTATAATGTCAAGATGTCAATTAAGGTGATCAAAAAAGTGTGAGTTGTAAAAATAATTACCTCTTTATTATTCTGAATCTGTTGCTTGTGTTTAAAAACGTTAACAATTTATGTAATAAAAAATTATATTTTGTATAAGCACAATTATTGTAATTTGGTTCAAATCAATGTGCATCAAATCTCTCAGTTTAGTTGACACTATGGTATCTTCATTGCATCATAGCGAAAGGTATTTTTATTTAGTTTCTACAGTAGGCACACAAAAAATTAAAGATAGCTGCCGTTAACTGCTCCAACTTGGAACTATCTGACAAAACATCAATTTCTTTTTCGCACCGAGTAGGCTTTTATATCGAAATATGAAAAAAAAACATAGTGGAACACACGCGAGTATCTGGAACGAAGAAGAACAAGTTAGTGGCAAACAATGGAGCGTTTGGTGTCACTCGGAGACAGGCAGTAGGCGTTCTCTAATTCATCCGATCAATTTGAATGAAAACAAAAAAGCTAAAAAAGTATGTGCCATCAGTGAAAGTTATCGTGACATGTTATAAAAGAAAGTATGATTGATATACATGGTGGAGTTATCAAAACAAATTTGTTGTCAAAGAGATTTAACAGTATATAAGTGAAAATACAGGCCAGATATCAACAGTCCTATTTTTTGACCAATCGTCCCTAATTTAGAGCAGTTGTCGGTACCTGTGGACAAAAAATCTTTGTAAGAAAAAATGCTTCACCTACAACTCCAAAAGATACTTGTCCAAAACGATGAGAAAGCATTTCTATAAAAATCAGCTCGATACAGTTTCCTTTGTCTGAAATATTGTAAATATAAAAAAGTTCATGCAATCAGTAATTCAAAATTAGACGTCCAGTCTGCGACCAGCAAAATCGAAAGTAAAAAGAGGTAGACTCCACATTGCGATCAAAACATTCCAGACGCGGAGAAAAAAAGAAGACTTTACATTGCGATGAAAACGATCAAGGGCATGCCTGTGGTCTTTAACTTGACAGCTCCAATGTACTCTGTACCAGAGTGTATCTCTACGTTTATCGCTTCGTAGTACACTCTGTGTGCATTGTCTGTTTGATAAAATTTTTCTCGTACATAGACCTCTGCGATGAAGTATAATTTTAAAATAAAATGACAGCAAAAGCTACGAAAATTGTAAACAAAGGTATGGGCTCCATGATTGGGGGTCACTTTCTAAGCATGTTTTGGCTGTTTTTTTAATGTTTTTCAGCCAAACTAAAAGCTGAAAAGTAACGAATACATATTTTATAAAATCCAAAAGTTATGCCAACAAACAAACTATAGCCACTCTACATAGATCAAATACCGTAAAGGTAATACTTAATTTGAACATAAAAACATACAGAGATACTGTGAGTATATCTTTTTGCAAAGAACTGAAGTTAAAACCACTTTAAAAACAAGATTCCAATCAAACAACTTCTCTCTCACGTTCGTGAACTCAAAGATTCAAAATATAAACAAAAAACATTCGATCTGTGTAAAAAGAGTTATTTTGCAATGGGGTGTCCTCTTTTAGAGCTCTCTTTTATTCATATTATCAAGAAGCCAGCTTTGTTTTGCTTTATGCCACTACTTTTTGACAAATTTCTATACTTTCTGATAATTTTGACGGCCATATTCTCTTATCGATTTCTCACAAAACTCCAAAAGCACTCCATCGCCGCGATTGGTTTGAAAAATCTCAAACCAGAAAAGACAATGACAACAGACCCTCTATGGCAATGAATTTTGAAATTAGCCGTAGATATCGGGTTTGTGTACAGAGAAGCTCCAATGTGAAGTTTCTAGCTCCGGTTTTAAATAACAAAGGAAACCGGTATATTGAATCTTCAGGT
>NW_027103777.1:0-2445 GCF_902728285.1 Clytia hemisphaerica
AATTTTTACTTTTTCATGACTTATAGCCCACTCCTAATTATACCACAAAATTTGATAACATTTCAAATTATCAATTACAACATATGGGCTAGTCTGAAAATGATAATTTTCATTATATTTTTCATTATTACTTTCAACTAAAACCAACAACCTCACCCTAAAAACTAATAAATCAACTTCTTATCCTTAACTTTATTGAATCGATAATATGTTGGATACCATCCATTCATTTCCCTCATAGCAGGTGTTGAAGGCCCTTAAACAGAGCAAAGCATGGAGAGGAAATTTTTGGAAGATAGAATTTCAGCGCCCCTTTTTAAAAGTAGAATTTCTCTACTCTAGGCCTTACCTGACCCGTTACACTATTGATAATTCTCTGATGAACGTGTTATGACGGGGTATGTAAGTACCAGGGTCCTAAACAATTCCTCCAATTTTGCGGCACTGGCCTCTTTACGTCGCAGAATCGTTTAACGGTCCTGGCTTGCGAGGGTGTAGAATTTCTGAATTTCGTGAGCGAAGCAAGCACGAAAATTGTTGGGTACTTTTTCCCTTTTGGCTGATAACTGCTAATTTTAAGGTGTAAAAAGCTGAGGGGAACCAAAATTAAAAATCAGTCATCCTTTTTCTGACCCATGTCTCCCCCCCCCCCATAAAAATTGGCCGCTTTACCCCTCTTGCCACCTACGCAACGGCCCTAGATGAAAGAAATGAGTCCATATCTATCTAACAAGTTGTTAAGTTTTCTAATTCTGGAGAAGGGTTAGGATTCTCTGGGAAGTTCTATATAAACCATCAATGATTTTCAAGTATGCTTTTTCAAGTTACTTTTGGAAAGTAGAGTTTTAACGTGAGATCCAGCTGATCCAAAATGCAAAAGCTCAAAATTGTTCCAATAAGGGTTAAAATATTACCTATAATCCACTGAACTCCTCCAAAATCGAAATATTCAATAAAAATACTAAAATAGCTAAAATTCATACCGTTCTTTAGAACTAAAAGCTTATGAGTAAATTTAAAGTTTGTTGGGCAGCTAAGAAATGCTTTTAGATTTCAAACCAAACAAATTAAATAGTATGTGGACTAATGCACACCCGTTTAATGCTATGCTAAATGCATACATTATTGGGAAGATTTTTCCAAGAGGAGGATAATCAAAAAATTGAAAAATTGAAAAATGATATAGAGTAATGCTCATAAAAAAGATGATGATTTTTTCTACTGGTCCAAAATATTCTAACCTAATGGTTAGTTACAGCACGGTAAAAATTAGCCATAAAATCGTCTATCCCTGGCGAAAAAAATAGCCCGAAATTTTTACAAAAAGTTTTTACAAGCTCTCGTTTGATTTGGTTGGTCGTAAACCTGTAATAAAACAATTTTGTTACTTTTTCTAAAGAACACGTCATCTCTATTACTTCAAATAACCAATTAGTGAAGTCTCTTGTAAAAACTCCAGCCCATCCCGAAATTACAGCCGCACTGTGGAATTTTACTTTCATTCTCAATGAAAAAACTGTACTCTAAAACCATCCCTGGTGTTTTAGAACTGGAAGCAATAGATTTTCCTATCCCTATTGGAATTTCGATAGAAATTTACTTCCCCACTTAGAGAAAAGTTCCACCGGGGTTGTGAGACAGGGGTGTTTAAGAAAAAGGTACAGTTTCTTTTCTAGTGAAGTATACGCTTTTTTATAAGAACAATTGTAAAAGAACAGGAGACTGAAAATTGGCCGCCAATATCCAAGAACAAACTAAATACAATCTGAGCCTCAGATTTCAGAAAATACTGATTGTAACATATTTAAGTTTTTAAGTAAAAGAAACAAAGTGTAGTAAGAGTATTTAAGCATAAAAATTTGAAATAATCAATATCATCCCAGTCTGAACCAAAATATACTGGTGCTTATAAAAAGAATGTGTAAGTGAGATTAACAATTTTTCTTTACCTGAAAGTCAAAAAAACGAGAAGTGGTGATTTTGATCATCATCAACTCTCAGAATTATTTTTTTTTCCATGCAAAGTTTGCCTTATTTTTAATGATTATACCTTGAGTAATTAACATTCTTATTCCGTTTTTCCTCAATTTTTTAAAACTAATTTAATAAATTAATTTAATTAATGGCTCGTGCCAAGTATTTTGTCCCTGATTGTACTCCTGCCCAAATGACTCGAATAATTTTTCAAACCAAAAAGACACCCCTGTCTCAGTGCCCGATAGAACTTTTTTTTTTTTTCAGTGGGGATGAAAATTTCTATCAAAATGCAAATGGGCATAGAAAATCTATTGTTTCCAGCTCAAAAATTCCAGTGGGGATAGTTTTGGAGTGCAGTTTTTTCCATTCAATTTTCAATGGGGATAAAATCATAGAGGAATTTCCCAGTGGGGTTGACATTGTAGGGCATTTTTTCCACCGGGGACGATTTTTTGGCCTATTTTTCCA